>NC_090031.1:8867500-8870000 GCF_037176765.1 Anolis sagrei | reverse complement strand
TGTGGAGATGATAAACCCACTTCTTTGGACACTGGACAGAGTTCAAAGAAGTGGGTTTATGACCATGGAAAAAGAAAAACTAGATCATCTTAAAGGGTCTAATCAAGGCATGGGCTAACTTGGGCCCTCTAGGTGTTTTGGACTCCAACTCCCACAATTCCTAACAGCCTCAGGCCCTTTCCTTTTCCCCCTCAGCCGCTTAAGCGGCTGAGGGGGGAAAAGAAGGGGCCCGAGGCTGTTAGGAATTGTGAGAGTTGAAGTCCAAAACACCTAGAGGGCCCAAGTTAGCCCATGCCTAGTCTACACTTGAGAATGAATGCAATCTGACATGTTTGTGATTTATTGTATGTATTCCATAGAAATGGGAGAATTATTGTAAGACAGATGTTTTGTCAGTTGTCCAAGGATTCTTAATATGGATATCTAAATCAACAATAAAATGGAAAAGGTGGAAGATAAAGGGAAGAATGAGAAAGAGGGAGGGAGGGAGGGGGAAAGAAGGAAGGAAGGAAGGAAGGAAGGAAGGAAGGAGAAAAAGGGAGAAAGAGAGAGGGAGTGGGAGGGAAGGAGGGAGGGGAAGGAAGGAAGAAGAAAGGAAGAGAGGGAAGGAGGAGAATGAAAAAAGGAGAAATAAAGAGAGGGAGGGAGAGGGTGGATAGAAGGAAGGAAGGAAGGAAGGAAGGAAGGAAGGAAGGAAGGAAGGAAGGAAAGAGGAGAGAACGAGAGGAGGAGGGAGGGGAGGGAAAGAATGGAAGGTGAAAGAGGGAGGGAGGGAAAGGAAGGAAAGAGAGAAAGAGGGGGAGTGGGAGGGAAGGAGAGAGGGGAAAGAAGGAAGGAAGAAGAAAATGAAAGAAATAGGGAGGGGAAGGAAGGAAGAAGAAAGAGGAAGAGAGGGAGGGAGGAGAAGGAAAAAAGGAGAAATAAAGAGAGGGAGGGGATGGATAGAAGGAAGGAAGGAAGGAAGGAAGGAAGGAAGGAAGGAAGGAAGGAAGGAAGGAAGGAGGAAAAGAGAGGGGGAGAGAAAGAAAGGAGTAGGAGTGAAGGAGGGAGGGGAAGAGAGGAAGAACAAGAGATAGGGAGGGGAAGGAAAGAAGGAGAAAGAGAGACAGAGAGGGAGGTAGGGAGGGGAAGGATGGAGGGAAGGAGAGAAGGGAGAGGAAGGAAGGGGAAGGGAAAGGAAAGGAAGGGATAAACGACTTGGAGCATTTCACTGACAGTTCCTTTATCCTCCCAGCGGTCAATGAAGAGAAATGCAAGCAACAAGACCCAAGGAAACCAATAAAGAAAATGTAAAGTTTCCTCACTGAGGTCTAGAAACTTGTCTACTACATCTGTAATAGACAGCCATGCCACTAAGCAGCCCTAAAACACGTATTCCAAGTGACAATTGCAGGGACTACAAGCCAAATGAACATAACCAAAGGGTTGAGGGGGAGGGAATAATCTTATTCCAACAAACAAGTTTGCAAAGGGATTCTGGATCTTGCAGTCCAATCAGGAACTTTGCCAAGCCTTGCAGAGAAGGAAACGAACCGGTTGCTCTTTGTGCATAGAATCTGGAAACCTTGCCAACCCAAACACTGGTGCTATAATGATATTTTTTTCCTCTACTGGTGCCAATTTGCATCCTGGTCCTGGGAGAAACGTAGACTATATTATTATTATTATTAGTAGTAGTAGTACTAGTTGTTATTAGTTATTATTAGTTGACTACATTATTATTATTTATTATTTGTTTTATATTTTCCCACATTATTAATTATTATTAGTTGTTGTTGTTATTATTATTATTATTATTATTATTATTACTTTGTTCCCCAAACTTAGTTGCAAAACAGCCTCTGATGATACTAGCAATACATTCCTCATCATGATCCAATGTAGATGCTTTAAGTTGACTGTTCACTGGGAAGGACATGCTTTCTTCCTTCCCATATCCTGACTTTGACCTTCTTAAGCCTTATCTAAAGACAGGGAGCTTATTAATTTGAATTAACGCTGCCAAAGGGACGACGCGGCTTCAAAATCCCGGAGCTCTGGGCCATATTAGGCACATATAAAAGCTCTATTTGGGCATAGTGATGTCCATTTATAGCTTGGCTGCTATATTTATAGGGAAGAATGGGAAGAAAGGAAAAATATCACCTCCGATGACAAATACCAGTCCATATTTTATTCCAACCAGATGCCTAGAAGGACTTTCCATTCATTTCCCCCCAATATATCCAATAATAAAACATTTTCCTGTTTACAAAGTCTTTGGATGTTCATCCAATTCCCTGACACACATAAATACTTTTCCCTCTCATCCTCTGTTTAGCTGGGACTTTTTAAAGCAGTGTCAGCATTGAACAGATGTTAAATAGATAATAATAATAATAATAATAATAATAATAATAATAAACACTCTGGAAGTGAAGCTCTTGTTTACAAAATCTTTGGATGCTCATCCAATTCTCTGACACACATGTATACTTTTCCTCCCCATCCTCTGTTTAGC